>NC_080061.1:5633757-5676257 GCF_026212465.1 Amaranthus tricolor
TTTCATCCTTTCATTAAAATAGGGGTGGTGATAAAATGAAAAGAATGACGATATTTAAAGATTGGGTTTCAGATTCTGTCACAAACCACCACCCCTTGCTTCGAAAGATAAGACTTAAATTAGTTAGTTCATAGTATTGTAATAAAATTGTATAAATAGTTAATTTGTTATTTAATCACTTATTAACGAATCAAATTCCTCCACTAATTGTATGATTTTACGTAAGCTTTAAACTATCCCAAATTAATTGGTGCATAAGAAAAAAAATAAACTTTATCAGAGTAAAGGGAAAACTTGTATGAAAATGTACATTTTGTGTTATAGCTAAAGATGTGGTTATCTAATAGTACTTCAATTCAATGTAAATGTCTCATTTTATTTTAGCTAGTATGGTTATTCGATTAGAATTTTTTTAAATATTGGCCTGTAAAAAAGATTTTTGAACAGAGGATGAAAGTTACAGAAATGCGAATATTGAGGTGGATGGATGGGCGCACAATGATAAATAGAATTAGAAATCAGGTGTTTAGGGAGAAGTTAGGAGTTGCACCTCTTTCTGCAAACATGCATGAGAACATGTTGAAATGGTTTGGGTATGTACAGAGAAAAACTTATGACGCTGCAGTGATCGAGAGTATCATAGTGGAGGGTGAGAGAAGTAGAGGAAGACCTAGGAGAACATGGAAAGAACATATCAAAATTGACTTGGGGGACATACAACTCTCTAAGGACCTCACCAAGGATAGGGTTAGTTGGCAGCATCTTATTCACGTCTTAGATTTCTGACTCTGTACCTCTTATATGTCGTTGTCATAGTCCCTAACTTTTAACATATTGCTCTTTACCTTGTTTTTAGGGACTTTTTGACCGCACTCTCCTTTATGGGTATGAGTTGCCATCTTCTTTCCCTCCCCAGATCCTGATCATAGTTTTCTTATGAGCGGGATAGACTGGTATGATGATGATGATGCTTTTTACCTCGTTTTATATTTCTACCTTCTTATCTCTTTTATTATTATTATTATTATTATTATTATTATTATTATTATTATTATTATTATTATTTTATTTTTATGTATTTTATTTTATTTTTATTTTTTTGTTAAATATTGTTAATGGTTATCATGCATATAAGTTGCAGGATTTCTGAGTAGTTGCAGGATCTCACGCTACTTTTAAGATCTTTCTTGAGCTGAGAGACTCTTTGACCGCACTCTCCTTTATGGGTATGCGTTGTAGTCTTCCTTCCCTCCGCAGGCCCTGATCATTGTTTTCCTATAAGCGGAGACTGGGTATGATATTGATTTTTTCAGTTTATTCGATCACTATTATTATGTATTTAATTTAATTCTTAATTTATAAGTTAAAACGTAGTTTAAGTGTGATTTTTCTAATTTGTTACCAGATTAATGTTATTAATATCAATTTTTTATAAAATTTTATTATAAATATTCCACTTAGATGTTTTTACTTTAATTCTTGATTTTAGGACTCATGAAAAGTTGAATTAAACTCAACCTAAAATAAATTTAACCTTAATATAATTTCAATTTTATAAAAATGTAGAAAAACAAAACAGAAACTATTAAATATATGTAGTACTATATATGAAAAGAAATAAAGTGATCGAAATTTAATAAAAACAAGTATAAATAGTAGGACTAATATACGAGCAAAGAAACGCAATAATCAATTTACATAACATTAAATTTTCATTACAAAGAAAGTAACCGGACACTATAATACAAGTGTACAACTGTTTTTCTATTAGGAGGACCATGTTTGTATTTATTAGGATAAATATAAATATTTTAGGGAAATAAAAGTCAAATTATTTTATACACTTAAAAATAATTAGAGGTGAATTTTAAAATAGAAATAAAAGATAAAGAATATAATTGTATCCACACAATAATGTCTTCACCACTTTTAAAAAACTCATTACGATTTTCTTAATATTTGTGTATTTGTATGTTCTAAATATATTATTATATAAAAGTTTTTGGTAATATAGCATATTAGTATACAAACTCGTACAATGCACAAATTTTGTTAGTATGAAATCCTTACAAATAAATTTTAAAGAAAATAAAATCATGTAATAATTGAGATAAGTTTTTATAATAAGATGGAGTAATTTTTTCTTGATTAAATAAATAATTATTGACTATATATTTTGCCCAAAAGTTTTCAAAAACTTATTTTGTTTTCATTTGAATTAATAAAATATTTTTGAAAACTTACCTTTAATACTTAAAATCATAATTAATGTAATAAAAGATTTTTGAATTTTACATAATCACATTTTAATATGTAAATATGCTCTATTTGGTAAATCTCTATAAAAACGACATTTGAAATTTTTTAGTTCTTTTATAGTACTATATTGTAACACCTCATAATTTATCGAGTTTAAAAAAAATATAATAAAATAAAATAAATAAGTATTAATAAATTATATATAAAAATAATAATAATAAAATAATAGGAATTTCTTTTCCGGGCAGCAGTTTCTGCTTCAGTGTTGGCGCCGATCCGGAAACGTTAGTCGTGTTCCGTTGTTGTTTTATGTAACCGATGCGTTAAAAAAACTCGTTAAACGCTTAAAATAATTAAAAATAGTTTTTGGATGTTAGAAATTATGAAATTTGGTACCCAAGGTAATTGACGCGTTCTGGACGCAGTGGCGAAGTTGGATTTTCCATTTGAATTTTCTAAACTGTCCGAATTGACCATTTAAGTTTCTGGTCAAAATTTAAAGTTTGGAACTATTGGGAATTGGATGAAAACATTTAAAATTATCAAGTCTTAGTAATATCTTAGTAGTATGGAGTGGATTAAATGTGTAAACACGTTCTAATACGTGATCGTTTTGTGTGTGTTATATTTAGGACCTCGATTCATAAGAGGGCGAAATTTCTATCGTGATTAGACTTCATTTGTTGGCAGCGCTTCAAGGTACATGCTTAGACCATACTATTTTTGTGGTTGTGCAAGAAGTGTTATTTCATTTCTAATCGAGGCATTGTAAATCACATAAGGATTAGACATCTCAAATAAATTGAAAGAAGTTAACTTGGAAGTTGAGGAATTATGTGTTTGTTACCCAAAGGGGTTAACGTTTTGGTTTGTATTATGTTACCCAAAGGGGTTATCGTTTTGGTTTGGATTATTACAATTATTGTTCCCATGGCAGTTTTGGATCATTACGGTCACCATGGGGGTATGCATACTTTTGCCTTTGACGACCCGAACAGGACGAAAAATGTCTTAGGTCGGTGGTTGCCTTATACTTGAACGACCCGAACAGGACGGGCTACGTTACAAGTTGAAATTATCTAATAATGAATGTATTAGAGCCTATGCATGCTAGGATAAACACATTGTTTGTTTTCAACCTGGTTGACATTTGCATGAAGTCTCTGACGTGTATTGGATTGTTCTTTGGAACCTACTACGTGTTGTCACACGACGACTAGTAGGTTGCTTGCAAGTTGGGACTGGAGTGAGGTCTCGACTTAGAACCCGTAATCATCAAGATTATGCTTCTTTCTTTTGTAACTAGATTATGAGTAGAAATAACTTCAAATTATGTAACTAGAGATGGTGTTGCTTTCTTTTTGTTTTCGCCTATTTTATTTAGTTTATTCAGAGGCCTTTAGACTCTCGAGTTGTACATAAGAACTTCCGCTGACTTATTTCTTTCACGTTGGTATTGTTTCTGTTTTAATTATATTTCTTTATCGACGGAACGTTGACGATCCTAGAGGAGACTTTTCTCTAGAGTCCGAAGAGTGGACCGAAATTCGTATTTTCATATGAATTTCCGAGTCGCTTAAACCGGGCCGTTACATATATAATACTTAAAATCATAATTCACGTAATAAAAGATTTTTGAATTTCACATAATGACATTTGAATTTATAAATATGCTTTATTTGGAAAATCTCTATAAATCGACATTTGAAATTTTTTAGGTCTTTTATACTATTGTATAATACTTAAAATGATAAGTAATGTAATAAGATCTTTTTAATATCCCACAATCACATTTTAATATGTAAAAATGCTTTAATTTGACAAAGCTCTATAAAATCGTCAGTTATAATTTTCTTTTATAATATTGGATGATTTTATGATTTGATCTAATAAATCTTTTTGAAAACTTCTTTTTAATTCTTAAACAGTCCTATAACTATTTATACTATATGCTTCTTTTCGTTTGAGTTTTGAGTTCCCGGCCAATATCCCAACGAAGGAATCCTAGAACAGGTTTGATCAATTTTGTTACTGTAATGGAGTATCTACTTTTTGAATATTTGTTTCTTCATATCGCCATTTTCCGTTGAAGAATTAGGTCAAATGTTTTTGTTTCAAAGTTTTCATTAGATCGGTTTTTATTATGTTCATTGATTCAATCATTCAAACATTCAAAATAAATAGGTATTAAAATTGTTTCTGCCTCGAAATGAGTCAACTCTAGGAAGGAGTTTTTGAGATGGAATCGGCTGTCGCAGTACCCGAATGATGTGAACCCGATTTGGACGGCGACCTACAAAACAAACAGAGTTACTTATTCGGGGGCGGTTTCCCGGAAAGACCCTCCGATACTCAAGTCAGTGGTCGGTAATATGAAATGAGAAATGAATGCAAGTAGGTAGTGTTTTTTAGAGAGAGAATAACATGCCGTAAATGGTAATAAATGTGGATATTTCTAGGGTAATAAATGACCTTGGAGGACTGACCAGGGGTATTTTGGTAACTTCACCCTTCGGGTGGGCCTTCTGGTTATTTGACTTATTGGGCTTTGTGGCTTGACCCATCAGAGAAGAGTTGGTTGACCCAATAACATTAGCCCCACGCGCAAAGGGCGTCAAGCGTAGCCGTTGGCAGGCTTTGAGCGGAAAGACACCATTGATCGACAGGGTTGGCCACGGTGTGGCCTGAGATGGGGGTCATCGAGCCCCCGCTCTTTGCAGGTCGAACTGACTTCGAGCCCACTCCGGGAAGTACTGAATCGATCTTTAGATCGGTACTACCATTGATCGAAGTTTTTGTGGCCCAAATACTGTGGATGATCGAATATTGGGGGAGTTCCACCCCTCCTGGGGTCCGAGTCGAGCAAGTAGCTGAATACGGGACTCCTCCTTCCCTGAGGATTCCGAATACCTACTGGCCGAACAGGGGAGTCCGAATACATATATGGCCGAATAGGGGGCTCCTCCTTGCTAAGGAGTCCGAATATGTAACACGGCCGAATAGGGGACTCCTCCTTCCCGAGGGGTCTGAATACATACCTGGCCGAATAAGGAACTCCTCCTTCTCTGAGGAGTCCGAATACATACCTGGCCGAATAGGGGACTCCTCCTTCCCTAAGGAGTCCGAATACATGTATGGCCGAATAGGAGACTCCTCCTTCCCTGAGGAGTCTGAATACATATATGGTCGAATAGAGGACTCCTCCTTCCTAAGGAGTCCGAGTTGGCCAACGAGAGGGGCTAATGAGCCCCAGGCTTGAAAACACTTGGGCTAATGAGCCCCAAGTTAGAAACATAATACGGACCCTCTTGGAGTCCATCCAAGGAAGGGGTCAAACAAAGCAAGGCACCTGCCAAATGTAGTAGGTGTGCCGAATAGGAGGGGACTTTCCCTCTCCTGGGGAGTCCGAGTCTATCAACTAGAGGGGCTAGTGAGCCCTAAGCTTGAAAACACTTAGGCTAATAAAAATTCCCAAATAAAAACAAAAAGAACTAAAAAAATTTATAATAAAAAGGTACCTTAATAAGCTTTAGATCACTAAGGAGTAGTAATTTGCAAGTTTATGAACCTGCATTTAATTGAAAGTTGATGAAGAAATATAAACCCTAAATTTTCGAAAAAAAGAAAAAAAATAAAAAAATTATTACCTGAAGTGAATGTACTAAGATGACAGAACTAATTAGTAGTAGAAATTTGAAATTTGATGAGATTAATTAAAGGATTGAAGTTGATTTTAATGGTAGAAAAAAGAGGGAGATTTTCGTGGATTAGGGCTGTGAAACAAAGTGGGATGAAATGAGGAAGAAGGAAAATAGCTGATACTTAGAGATGCATAAGATCTTTGTTACTAAAAACGACAACACCCTTGACCAATCAACACAATATTTCGCTGTTAGTAACAACAACTTAAACTTTCACTCAAAATTTCAGCAACGGTTAATTCGCTGTTAACAACAGCGATTATATGCCGATCCTAGCTTTGGGACCAAAGACACTTATTTTGGAATTAAAGTTTGAACGAAGTTAACAAAAAGTCTTAATTTTTTTCAAATTTCCCCCTTTATTCACTGTGAAGTATAAGGCCAAAAGGTATACTCTAATTTCATCAATACATTTCTGCCGATCGCTCAAACTAACCAAATCCATTCACTCAACAACAATGGGTCTTAAGGTTCATCATTCCGTCATTCTCAAATTTTCATATATTCAATTACTATATTTGTTTTATTTTCAATGTCACTAATTTCTTATTTGTGTTTTTATTTGGGGATTTGCTGTGACAGTTTCAAATTACTCTTATCATGTAGAAGAATTTGATCTGAATCTGCTAGTAATGCATGAAATCTCCAGATTTTTTGTAACTATATTGATTTTTTGTTTTTCTCTTGTTGTATTTGTATTGTAAGAATCATGATTTAGATCTGGATTGTGATTTGTGACCCAATCTGAGTTGAAGGGTTTTTTTTAATTTTTATTTTTATTTTTATTTTTTTTATTTTGTTTAATGGATTTTTTGAATTATTACATTTTGCTTGAAAATTTCATGATGTGTATCAGGGTATGGTTACGGTGGAGATAAGTTGAAAAACTGATAGGAGAGAATCATACTTTTATCACAAGGTTGATAGTAAAACACTAAACCAGGGTAGCCATGATTCTGAATTGCTTGTTAGAAATTCTGGGATAAATGGAGCTGCAATTAAGTGGCCACGAGCACCATTACTGTTAAGAGTAAATAAACTGGTGAACTTTTTGCTAATAATTTTCAGTGTGGAGCTGGTGAATATGGAGAGATTTTTAGGTTTCAGTTGATGACCTTGTGTTTTTGAATTTCTGGTGAATCTAGATGTTTGATATGTGGTTAACCTAATGTTTGAATGATGCTGGAAGTGGCTACACTACAATTCAGTTTATTGCACAATATTTAAATTATTAAGAGGAACTTGCTGTTCTGAACCTAGCTAGGAACGCTTTAGTCTGCGGAATATACCGCGAATGTAGATCCCAGATGAGATTGATCGACTCGATTTAAGACCTGTGATAGCTGGATATGAACTGGTTTTCATAATTCGTTGCTAGCCATTAGGGTTTTGATTCTGATCTTTGGAACGTGCTTTTGATCATAGGACTTCTTCTCTTTGTTCTGAGACTTGGTTATGATCCTTTGTTAGACTTATAAGAATGCAAAAGTCCAGCGGCAATCTAGGCTCGGACCTGCCTAGGCCATGGGGTCATTTGATTAAAACCCTATAACATTAAATTGTATCATGTATAACTCAAAAGAGTGACAACCAAGTCAATTCATCACACATACAAAGATGAGTGTTTGGTCCATCTTATACTAGCGTTTTGGATTTGTCCTTGATTTCATTTTTTCCCGCTGTTTCACATGTACTGCTATGCGTTCTAGCTTGACTTGTGATGTTATAAAACGCAGGAAGATTTTGATCTATATGCTGAGAAGGTCAAATCCTTACCTACTGCTACTAATGAGGATTTGCTCATTCTTTATGGGTTATTTAAGCAGGCCACTGTTGGAAATGTGAACACCGGTTAGTACACGCTTCTACATCCTTGAGCTTCTTGATCTTTGTAGATATATAATTTTGGCTAAGTCTTCGGCTATGTCACTAATTTTGCTTATTCCTCTGTGTTAATCCCCAATTTACAGACCGCCCTGGCTTGTTTGATCCAAAGGGAAAGGCAAAATGGGACGCATGGAAGGGAAACGAAGGTATAAAAACTCATAACATACCCGTAGCTTGAATTTCACCTTTCATTTCATTATATTGGTCTTGCAATTACATTCGTCATCATACTCGGTATATATATCGCTTATAGAAGCTATGATTCTAAATATGTCGTGAATGGTTTTTGTCGCTAGGGAAAAGCCAAGATGATGCCATGAGTGATTACATCACAAAGGCCAAGCAATTGTTGGAGGCTGCTGGTCTTCCTGCCTAATGCTCGATCGTGCTGTAATAGTATTCGCTCCAATCTCGTTGTGTCTTCCTAAATTAATCAAAATTTACTACTGTACTTTAATTAGCTATGATGATGGAGCTGTTTGTGAACCTTAAGTTATGATTGAGGGCCATGAAATTTATGCCATACTTCTATTTGCCATAATTGCAGCTGCCTTTTAGCTTATGCTTGATATTTGTTTCTCCCCTTCATCCTTCTCTTATTCAGGTTGCACTCTGGTCGAATTATCAGACCGAATCGGTTTTTATTAGCCCTATAATTGTACTTTAACTTGTGGGGAAAACAAATACTGACTTGAGCGACACAAGAGTGACACATACGACCTTGTTCAATGTCATGGATTTGCAAACGAAATGGATTTCTGTTAATGATGCATACAACCTGCAGACTATTCACTATAGGCATCACTTTCGATCCCAAAGTTCCTGGGTTGAGTCGTTCCTCAAACAACATTAGATTTGCCTTATTCTCCAGGACCAATTCATTTGGGTTTCACCTTATTCGAAATCAAAAAAAGAAATAAACATTTCGACATAGAATGCTACAAGATTCTGATCATAGTTTTTTATGGGCGAAATACGCTGGATACGATGATTATGATGATAATGAATGCCATGAGACGTAATATTTCACTAGTCAGATTGATTTAACCACCAAAAGAATTAATGTTTACAACTTGAGTACAAATTAAACCAAGCTAACATACAAGCTTCTCAAAATGTTAATCAGGGTCAGGAGGAAGATCATATCTCAAAGGAATTATTTACCGACCTAACTGATCCACTATAAGCTTGGAACAACTGCATTTTTACATGACATCCTTACACTATTTCTTAGCTCAAGGATCAGAAAAACATTAAATACAATACAAGATCATAGTTAGCAATTAGTTGTAATTATTAACATATGGATATCTCGGGTAATAATAGTCTCTTGAACGAGATGCACCGTCTCTAGCTAGAATTCCTTCAAGGTCACCCATGATTCTCGCCAACCATACTTCCAAATTCCTTTGGATTTCTTTGAAGTTGGTCCGGATGCTATCAAGGGACCTTCTCATGGCGACTTTTGTTTCAACGCCCAGCTCGTTTCCGATGAAACTAGTATATATCTCGGTTTGTAATGACAGCAGCTTCTTTCCAGTTTCTGAAGCACGTTGTTGCAGCTGAAATGCTTCGAGTAGAAACTCTGTTTGTCGTTGTGATCGAAACTCGGAACTCAGTGTAGGTTCACTCGGATCACTAGCTTGCTGCAGGAACCAATTATTACAATTTAGCACCTCAAAATGCTAACTTTAGTGATCAAACAGAATATTCTTAAATGCTAAAGGAGAAGAGGTATCCTTGTGAGAGACTGTATGACGGTGAAACGACCTCAAAACAAGAAGTCTATAAGCTAAAAATTTCTATTATTGGGCTGTTTAACCCAAATATGGAACACGTCTCACGGTGAGACTGTCTCATACAAGAATTTATGAAAGGAGAAACAGAGTAATATAAATAGAGTTCACTTTCAGCCTTGTGGATACCTTATTAGACCTACAAAAATGATCCCCACCAGATTATTCCAATTAATACCCTATTTTAAAGGATGGGTGAAGGACTAAAACTCATAAAAGTTCTCTTCTTGTCCTGTGGATTCTTGACCCTACCCCTACCTTAACGAAGATAACATGTCCAATATCCAAATTCCTATCCTATTCGATGGCTAGACAGGTTTTTATGCCCAAGCGCCAAGTATCAACAAGACATAACAAGAAGATTTAAATAAAACGAGGCTACAGGCGACAATCCCCTTGAAGAATCAATTGAGAAAATCTACGGAACATTGAGAATTCGAGACCATTTTGTTTGGGTTTACAGAGGACTATTAGTTGAAGCCTTGAAGGAAACTATTTAGGGATAACGAATTCGGATAGTATTAGAGAAGCAGCCAAGGATTAATATCACTCTATTTTCAAGCTCAAACTTTCTAACCAACTTAGAACATTCATGTAATAAGGGTTTAAGTATTACCATTCTCCTGCAAAGTTCGTCAATCTTTGCGGCAAGGTCTTGATATCGCTTTGCTTGCTTTCTCATGGATGAACTGACCTTCGGTGAATTGCTCTTCCCTACTTTTTCCAAATTTAGCAGCTCTTCTTCAAGCACTTTCAGCTTGGATGGAACACCAGTTGATTCACCGTCAACTTTCCATGGGGACTCCCTCCTGTATAGGAAAGAAAATACATCTTTTTTAACATGCCGATTATTCATTTCTGTTAGCACAAAAGTCAGGTTTAACTCGATCTTAATCTACATCAGAGACCAAAGCTTTTACCTTACTACAAAATGTTTCACATGATGTGAGGGATCAATCGATTCATATTGTATGTCCTGCAAGAAACGAATATATGATATTTTATTCAGATGCAAATCACTAGAAAAGAACGCGATAAAATACCACATTTTTAGCAATTTTCCCCCTTCAAAGACATTTTGAACAATGAAGGAAATTTGCCTTTTTCTTTACCGTCCTAAATGTAAATATACGACGTATGCAACCAATCAAACCATTACACGAGTACAAAGCTCACAATTCACAAAACCATTGTGTATTTGGGTTCAAGAGCACAAAGACAAATCAATGTTTCACAATGGATATGTGATGATCGAAGAGAATATTCACGACATTGAACAAGCTCAATCATCACAGCGAGCATGATGGAGGCTCCACAAGAACAATAAGGATGATGACATAATAGAGACCCACAAAATAGGAAAGAAAGAAGCACCACAAAGATAAAGTATCCAGCACAACACACCACAAATTTGAAGTCCCACAAACAGCTGGAAATAAATTGTGATGGTTCAATACAACGGACCCCGCTGTAGGGATAGAGATACCACCAAATTACACACATGACACATCAATTCTTTCACATGTAGCACAAAACAAAAGACGGCCATTTTATCCATAAGAAATCATCACTAGACCAACAAATTCAAGGGGTGTTTGGATCTTAGCTTTTTGGTTGGCTTTTGGCTTTTAGCTTATTGGTTGGTCAAACAGCCAAAATAAAAAAAATGCTCCTGCTATCTTTTTTTTTGGCTTGTTGGCTTGTTGAACCACTTTTTTCTCTAATAAACAGCTAAAAGCCAATACATAAATTTACCAAACATCTCTACAAATAGCTAGCTTTTTCAGCTAATTTAAAAGCCAACAAAAACAGCAAACATTTCCATCTGGTCAAACAAGCCAACTAAAATAGCCAACAACCAATAGCTCAATAGCAAAACACCCAAGATTATTAGCATAATTTAGCTACATTCATAAGATATTAAATCATGATACTAAGTACCACTCACATGCCTGTTGAAAACCCAACAGCAATTCACTGTTTAGTTATTCGTCTCGAAAATTCGAATATATGCAACCTCACCTACTATGAGTCTATCATTATAGAGAACAATCCAATAAACCCACAATTTTCTTGCATAAAAATATGAGATTAAGTAATTAAATTCACATAAAATAAGAAAACAATTAATTCTGCTTAAAATACCCAAAATTACAATCATTAAAAGTAACTTAAGCTACATTACAAAACCCCAATAAACCCACAATTATCTTACAATTAACTATGGCATTATTGATTAGATGTAAACAAATTCACATAAACACAATAAATTCAGCTTAAAATAGCCAAAATTACAACAATTGAAATTAACTTAATTTACACTACAAAACCCCATTAAACCCACAACTTTTTTTAAAAAAATAATTATGGGAATAGAGTAACCAAATTCACATAAAACAAGAAAACAACAAATTGAGCTTAAAAATACCCAATATCACAATCTTTGAAAACAACTTAAACTACATTATAATACCCCATTAAGTCAATTATTCATCATATAATACAGGAAAAAAAAAACAATTCAAATTACATTAACAAAATTTAGCATAAACAGTGAAAAAAAAACCCAAATTAAGAGAAGATAAAAAGATTATTTGATTATCAAACCTGCCATGAATTAGGAGGATGACTTTCACCCCAGAATTTAGAACCAGAAGGCAAATAATTAGAATCAAACCCATCATTAAAACCAAAATCCCCACCCAAATTCCCAAACATTAAAGAACCAACACCACCATTACTACCCTCATCCTCACTTTCCACACTTTCCGCATTTTCACCACCATTACCATCATTGCTACTGCTTTTATGGCGAGACATGAAGTTAAGAAGCTCATCTCGCTCCCCAACTTCCCGCCTCAAATTTTCGGCCTCAGAAAGAAGTTGGTCTTCATGAGCTTCAGCCTCAGCAAGACGAGACCGAAGCCGGGAGATCTCTTCAGCTGATTCATCCAGACGGCGGAGTAACCGACGTTCTTCTTGTTGCCAAGCATTCCGATGGGTAGCAAAGATCTCGACTACCCGAGCATTGGCTTTGGAATCTTCCTGCCGTCTTGATCTAAGCTGAGAAAGTTCCTCTTCTGAGGTTCGTAGACGGTGAAGAAGGTAATGGTTTCTGGATTGAAGAGTTGGGAGTAGTGATAGTGCGTTCTTCGGTAGAAGTGATAGAAATACTGCAAAACTAACTCCTAGGTAAGATGAGTACAGTTTCTGAGTTTCAGTTTCGAGTTTTACTAATTCATCATCATTTTGTGGGTCAGAGAGTGGGGATTGTAATGATGCCGCCATTGATGAAGATGGAAAGGTTTAAAAAGGTAAAGGAGAAAAAGAGAGTGAGATTGTGAGAGTGAGAAAGGTTTTGTGGGATTGAAAAATGTGATTGTTCGGCCTTTAGCGTATACTTTTTTAACCTATCCACAAATTTGTCATTTTTACTTTTACATTTTGTATTATTCATAAGTTGTAGTGGGAATCATGAGACAGTCTTTTTGAAAGACCTACTGAGTTTAATAGTTTAATTAATACAAATAAAAAAGAAAATAAAAATATAAATTTCTTGCTTTGAGATTATTTTTTTGAAAGTCGGTCTCTCACAAAAATAACTATTTATTATTTTACCTATTTTTTATTTTTAAATTTGATCCTATTATTTATATTTCATATATTTATTCTTTTATTTTTAAATATTTTTATTGTATCGAACTCCTTAATTTTTATTTTAAAAGTAAATGAAACTCCTATTAAATAGACGGAACGAAAGAGTACATTAGTGACTTGAGCTAGTTTCCGCTTTTAAGCTTTTTGGCTAAAAAAGCTTTTTGGTCATATCTTTGTGTAGGTTAAATAGATTGCAACTCTATGGAGATGTAGTTTTGCTCCTTACTTTTTGTTGGCGTTAAAAATGAGACATGGGATAAAGGTTATTGCGTTGTTTTTTTTAATCGGTTTAATTTATTCAATAAGGTGAGATTAAATGGACATCTTAAGATATCACAAGCACTCGAGAGAAAAAAGTCATTAATAAAAACAAAGATGTGAGAAAACACTTTTAACCAAAGTGATACACCGAAAGTGGACTAAGCCACAACATAAACTCGAGACTACAGCAAAAGTCCAGGCCTAACAAACATCATGACTTACAAGACTTACAAATTTAAGTACAATCACAAAACTTGCCCACCGAACTAAAATCCTAACACCTAGGCCCAAGACTAACAAAAATCCTAAGGGGCCACACTAGGGTTGAACACCAGCTACCAAACACCATGACCTAAAAATGCGTTGATGTAAAATTAAAAGTTTGACAAAGAGAATCGAATTTTGTTTCAATTGAATCAAATATCGTCTTATCTAGATAAGGTTATGAAATCAAATCTCACCAAGCCCCTTTCCCTCACCTGATTCTATAATATGAATATATATATATATATATATATATATATATATATATATATATATATATATATATATATATATATATATATATATATATATATATATATATATATTTGACAAAAATGAGAAATAAATAAAAAATATAAAATCAATATAAAATGAGAAAAGAATTAAAAAAATGTAGAAACAATAATTGAATCTTGGGAATCTAGGTTTCATATTGTTGATAAAATCACGTAAAACAACGGCATATCTTTTTCAAAAACTTAATAAAAAAACCCAATTTGAGTCCAAACAAAAGAAATGTTGACTTTTTCTATAATTTACTAATTCTAAAATAGAATCTTATCTATATTAAATTCTTCATTCATATAAAAAATATGAGTATATAACTAAACCAAATTCATTAATCATTCCGAAATTTCAATAATCAATAATCAATATAATCAATCATCAATGGCCAAAAAATGTCCTCCTTTTGATTTTGCTACAAATTATTACCAAAACGCAAGAGATGATTGTGTGAGACAAACAAGTTTCTTTGATGGAAAACCAGTTCTTAATCAAGCTGTTGGTTACTCGGTTATTCTGGGGTTTGGTGCCTTTTTTGCAATATTCACCTCTTTTTTGGTATTTCACTCTAATCAATCTACCTTTTATTCTATTTTTTTTTTCTTATTATGTCTTTTATAAGAAATATATATCTCCTATTCGATCCATTAGTCTTATTTAGTTTTTATAACATTTTGACATTTATTATCTCTAATTATTCTTAATTAAAAATTATAAAAAATTGATATTAATAATCTTTGTATTGAGACGAATTAAACAAGATCTTACATGACTATGTTTTAATTTATAGACTAAAAATAAAATATAAATTAAGAGTAATAAGTGAATAATAAAAAAAATAAATGGGACTAATGGGTAGAATAAGTGGGAGTGTTTTTTATACTCATAGTGAACAAATTTTGGTACTTTATAAATGTAAGTATTATAGATTATAGATCTAAGAATTGATTATTGTATGATTTATTGGGAATATTACAATGGCCAATAGGATTTTTCTGGTGATATTTTCGAATCGAGAGACTCCTTGGCCGCATTTTCTTTTATGAGTACGAATTGCCACATTCCTTTCATTATACCCTTATCGCAGTTTCCTATCATATGACCAGAGGCGGAGCAAAAATTGACAAATTCTATGAAGGCCCTGTCCAATTTTAAAACTTATATTTTTCTAACAACTTTGTATCTTTTAAATACTTAACATATACTAAGTAATTCCTCTATATTGGTTCTAAAAAACGGCTATAATAATAATAACAATGTCAAAACTTTAATCTGGAAAAAAGATTGAAATCGCCCCACGAGAATTGAATTATGATTTATGATTACGAGCCTATCACTCACACTCTTTCTTTATCTCGGCTTAGAATCGGTAATAAGCGACAATAATTGAGACAAAGTTTCAAAAGACAGCTACTTGATAAAAAAAACTTTTTTTTTTATTAATTAATGGAAATGTTGATTAGAATACATAAAAGTAAATAATTAGTTTGTGTTTTTAATGTAGGTGTGGTTAGAAAAAAGATATGTTGGTTCACGTCATACATCAGAATGGTTTAACACTGCTGGTAGATCAGTTAAAACTGGACTCATTGCTAGTGTAATTGTCTCACAGGTACCAATACTTGTATGCTACACAACAATTTACTTCTCTTTCAAGAATTGTTAAGAGTATATACTATATAATATAAATTTTGGAGCTTATTAGTTTATGTTTGTAGTTGAGTTGGTTTTTTGATATGGTATGAGAAGTCAACATGAGAAGAGGTTATGAATTTGAATCTCAACCACCCCTCATGGAATATTTAGTGTCAGGTACGAGGAGTGGTACGAAAAATCGAGGAGGGTTTGTGCTGCATTCATACTTCTAGACCAAAGGACTCTCATGTGAGGGGGCATGTTAGAGTATATAATATATTATGAGACTTCAACCATTAGATAAAACTTTTAATTAAGTTGATTCCTTGACGACAGTTTATGCTATTTTCATTTTATTTTCCAAAATTACAAGTAATTTCTAATTCCGTTAATTTTTTTTGCAGTGGACATGGGCTGCCACTATTTTGCAAAGTTCAAATGTTGCTTGGCAGTATGGTATTAGTGGTCCTTTTTGGTATGCTAGTGGTGCTACTATTCAGGCATGTTTATTTATTTTCCCTTAGCAAAAAAAAATATTTCATTTTTGTCTGTCGAATAGGTACGGAAACAATTTATATATTATCACTAATAAGTGTAAAAT
Organism: Amaranthus tricolor; assembly: GCF_026212465.1. NCBI lineage: Eukaryota > Viridiplantae > Streptophyta > Magnoliopsida > Caryophyllales > Amaranthaceae > Amaranthus > Amaranthus tricolor. The sequence goes on from NC_080061.1 coordinate 5,650,104, forward strand.
ATGAGTAAGATTGCGTGCATATGACCCTCATACTCTGCTCTAGCTGGAAATTACTTAATGGCGTTGGGGCAATACTAATACTTATGTTAAAGTTCAAGGTAATTAGACAGTTTTAATTCATGATTCGTTCAAAATGACTCTAAAATAGTCTAAAACCGGTCATAAATTGCTTATTTTGATTTGCACTTCGTAAGAAGTTTAGTGAATAAGATTAGTAAATCATATGACAGTGTTCTGGAATATTGATTATCTAAAGGAACTGTTGACAGGTAATTTTGTTTGGAATAATTGCAATAGAAATCAAGAGAAAAGCTCCCCATGCTCATACAGTCTGTGAAATTGTGAAAGCTAGGTATGTAAATCGTATTCTGTTATAAAACATAAATTTGTGTTATACTCCCTCTATTCCTTAGAGTTTGCCCCATTTGATAAAAAATACTCACAAAAACTAGTCAATGGAGACAAACTCAAAGGGACTGAGTTAGGAGCGGATGTAAAGTCAGTCAATAATGTCAACTAACAGCATTCATTTTATGTGTAAAAATCTCCTTAAGGTGGTAGGAAATTTGCTACGTAAATTCATCGACCTGGGTTTAAATCTCCTCAAGCACATTTTTTTGAATATTATCGGCATTATTTGATTTTGTTCTAGATCCGCACCTGATTCACAGAGCAGTATATGTTAATCTAATATTCCTATATCATTCTACATACATTAATTCTTTCCATTTCTCATTTTTTATGAAAATTTTCAGATGGGGAACAGCTGCACACATCACATTTCTAATATTCTGTTTCCTTACAAACATAATAGTCACAGCAATGCTTCTCTTAGGAGGTTCTGCTGTAGTAAATGCACTTACAGGGGTTAATCTATATGCTGCTAGTTTCCTCATACCTCTTGGAGTTGTTGTCTATACACTAGCAGGAGGACTCAAAGCTACTTTTCTTGCTAGCTATATACATTCAGTGATTGGTATTACACTTATAACAAACTTCCTTATTGTGAATTGTAATTACTAATTAGGCTTTTCATTTGACTAGTTTGTTTGTTGGGATAAAATGAGTGCGCGCATTTTTCCTTGCCCTTTTCTTGGAGGGGTGCTGATATGATTTGTCCGCTATTCTCTTCCCCTGACCCTGACTTATGCGGGATATTGGGTTGTTAACTCTAACTCTAACTCTATATGTTGGTTTTGGCCTTTTGGATTGTTTGTTGGTTGAACAGCCAAAAACGTATTTGGTTAATGGACTTTTATTGGTTGCTTTTTCGTTGGCTCTTGGCTAGTTTACCCACGTTTTCTATAACAAATAACCTACAACAAACTAATTCTACCAATCATTTCCATAAACAGCTAGATTATACAAATAGCTCACAACTAACTAAAAGAACTAACAACCAACAGTCAATACCCCTATAAAACAGTATATCATGCACTCCCTTAATCCTATAAGAAATGGCTTAGCTTGCTTGATTTTCATGGTTTTCGAGGCACGTAGTGAACTTTTTGACTACATAAATCAAAATATCTTTGATCTATATGCAAATGAATATGTAAAAGAAGTTTATTTGAGAACAAAAGGAGCATATACATATTTGCAATGGTACCAAAATCTGGTTGTAATATGCAAGAGTTTAGCTCCATTGGCATTGAGAGGAGGCTAATTCCTAACATAGTTGTGACTTGTGTGTGATAAATTAGGCTCGATACCGTGTTAAATTAGGTTGGACTTATTGTGAATGCCAGCATATTATCGGGAAAACACAAGGTGCACATACTTTATAAGCCAAGGACATACCATCTCAAAATCATATGGCAATGAGAGGAAGCGCTCCAATGACTTATAAAGTGTGCACACCATCTTTAATTCATAAAGTGTGATAAATCATCCCAATTATGTGCAATCTTTACATTACATAGTTAATCACATAACAAGGGTACAAACTTGTATGTTGTGAATTGCAGTCCATGTGGTGCTGCTAATATTTGTGTACCTAGTTTATACTGCAAGCAGCGAGCTTGGAAGTCCTGCTATAATCTATGAGCGACTCAAAGAAGTTTCGAGTAGATCAAGATTATGTATGGAGCCAATATCGCATGCTGGACAATCTTGTGGTCCAGTGGATGGAAATTTCAAAGGTTCCTACCTTACAATGTTGAGTTCGGGTGGACTTATTTTTGGGATCATCAACATTGTAGGAAACTTCGGAACTGTTTTTGTCGACAATGTAAGTTTTCCGTCTTTTATACTCAATACTGTAAAATGATCGCTTGATCAGCTAAACAATGTGAAAACATACATAAGGAATGGATGGTTATGGGGTATAAACTTAATGGCATGTTTGGATACAGGGTTACTGGGTTAGTGCAATAGCTGCAAGGCCTTCTTCAACACATAAAGGCTATTTGTTGGGGGGTCTGGTGTGGTTTGCTGTTCCGTTTTCGTTGGCAACATCGTTGGGGATTGGAGCGCTTGCACTAGATTTGCCAATAACCGTGAGTGAAGCAAGCCATGGCCTTGTTCCTCCTGCTACTGCTGTTGCTTTGATGGGCTCAGCTGGTTCTGTTTTGCTCCTCACTATGCTTTTCATGTAAGTAACTGTTCAATTATCAGTTAAATGTCGTTTGCTTCATGTGCAAAACCATTATACTAATATTAGATATTAGGATGGGTCGAACCATGTAAAAAAAAAATTGTCCGCGACATTAGGTAACGCCTGTTATGTAACCTATTTGAGAGTTTTCGTGAGGTTGAATCATGTTATATAACGATGCATGATTTATCACAGTTAAAATGTTGCGTTGACTGTTACATAATGTGTAACGCCTGTTATTTCACAGTAACAACGATATTTCGCCGTTATAATGTTATTTGTCTCCACGTTAAAATTTCATTAATATTCATTAACTTAAATAATTAAGATTAAATTATAGTTACTCATAACTTTAGCTGTTAAACATAATAATTAACTAATAAGTTAATTAATTGTACACTAAAAGCACCTCATTTATAGTAATTAGAGTAGCTAAACAACAAAAATGCAATTATAAGTTCAAAACTCCCCTTATGTGATATTTTTTCAAAAATTCACACCGCATCACCAACAATTCGCTTTATTACTCCATTATAGTCGTTTTCTGCAAACACGGTTTTTTTCCATGGATCGAACACTCATCTTACATGTATACAAAACCAACTTGAATATTATTTCTTTGTGTTATATGTTAGTCACTTTAATCAAATGGCCCAAGTCATATCCTAGGCAGCCCCGGGCCTGGATTCCCCCTGCTTTGTTCTGTATTTATGTTTGGTTTTCTAACACTTTTACCTTACTGTTCTGTAAAAACTGATCACTATAAGCTATGTTGGTCAGGGCTGTAACATCTGCAGGATCAGCTGAACTGATAGCAGTGTCATCTCTATGCACATATGACATCTATAGAACATACATAAACCCATGTGCAAAAGGCAAACAAATTCTTAAAGTTTCAAGAATAATCATCCTAGCATTTGGGTGTTTCATGGGTGTACTAGCAATTATACTAAACAAAGCAGAGGTTTCACTAGGTTGGATGTACTTAGCCATGGGTGTTTTCGTAGGCTCAGCGGTTATGCCTATCGCCTTCTCCCTCCTATGGAAAAAGGCGAACTCTCTTGGGGCAATACTCGGAACCACACTTGGCTGTATCTTGGGTGTGATCACTTGGTTGTTTGTAGCAAAGATCGAGTATGGAAGAGTTAATCTCGACACAACAGGAAGAAACGCGCCTATGCTTGCAGGGAACTTAGTGTCTATACTTGGCGGAGGAGCGATTCATGCTGTTTGTAGCTTTTTGTGGCCTGATAACTATGATTGGGATACTACGAAGAAGATTCGTATGGTCGAGAAGGATAAATGCGACGTTTCTTCTGATGAGTTCGAGGAGGAGAAACTTAGGAAGGCTAAGAGATGGATTGTGAAATGGGGGATTGTTTTTACTGTTGTGATTGTCATTCTCTGGCCTTGTTTCAGCCTCCCTGCTGGTAAATAACTAGTCTCCTCGTACATGACGCTTAATGCTCCACTTGTAATGACGAGTGGGTGAAATTCAAACCCGTGATCCCTTTGTCAGATCGGTTTCCGATACCATGACAAGGAACCAACTCAACCAAAAGCTTACACTAATAGTTATAAGTCACGATATGTTATATATTGTATCAGTTGTTCATTACTCGTCTTTATCTATAACATAATTGCTGTCAAACTCAGGATAAACGATAGCGTTTTCAGCTAGAAGTGTGGATGCAACGCGTGCTCATGCTCTCTAGTCTCTGCATACCTTACGCTTAATGCTCTAGTTGTAATGACAAGTGGGTGAAATTCAAACCTCTGACCCCTTTGTCACATCAGTTTATGAACCAAAAGCTTAAGTTGATGGTTACAGTCCCACGATCGATATGTTATATACTGTATCAGTTGTTCATTTCTAGCCAAAAATGTCGATAATTTAAGCTATACAGTATGTTGATGCAGGGGTGTTTAGTTTGAAGTATTTCACAGTTTGGGCAATTATAGCAATAGCATGGGGAACCATAGGATCATTAGTTATCATAGCAATGCCATTGATGGAGAGTTGGAAGACGATCCAAAGTGTATTGGGAGGCATGTTCACGAACGACAGGCTTGTCGAAAGGATCGACGAGTTGAATTGTAAGTTGCACAGCATCGTACTAGCAATCCCTGAAGCAGAACGAGTCTATTTGCTTGAAAAAGAGAAGGCTAAGAAGAAAGATTTGTTGGATGATCAAGTGCAAGAAAGTTATGATTTAGCTTAAATGGAAAGTTAATAGTAATACTCATTTTCTAATGCAATTGTGCAAAATAGGAGTATTTGATTAGTCATGGACTTAAATTTATGGGTAGTTTTCTTTTGTCTTTGTTCTATTGATTATTTGATAATACTAATGTTTGATGTTCTTGTTTTATACTTCCTCTATTTCAGAATAGTTGCTATACTTTTTGTTTTCACGTTATTTAATGTATTATTTTAATTCTTATTATATTTAGGTGCATATAACTAATAACTAAAAGTATAAAATGTTAGACCAGTGGCAAGGAGAAGAATTCTTATAAGAGTGTTCAATTATTCGTTTGTAAAGGATATAGAAGTTTGTTGCATATGTGATCAAACTAATTTTTGATGAGCTCATCACTTACGCAAGCATGTTATATTCAACTTCAGATTGGGATAGACATGGTTTGAATTTGGGTTGGATCTAACTAGATTCTAATTCAAATCTTATTATTTTAATTGGATTTAAACTTGGATTTAGATCCATAGGATTGGAAAAAGTTTTGAACCCAAACCCTTAGAATTTAGCGGGTTTAGGGTATAAATCTGGGTCCAAAACTGTTGTTTCTCCAAATAATTACGATCAATATAATTAATCAACATGATGATGACACGTGCTGCTAGCAAAGCCGCACGATCAATCATGACCGGCAAAGTGCTTCCACGTTACTTCTCCACCACCATTTCCAGTGCCGGTGCCGGTGCAGGTGCAATTCTCCGAACAAATGAAACGGCGGCGTTCAAGCTTTTCAACGGAGCATGTCGTCACGAGGTTGAAGGAAGTTCTACTGATCACGTGCCTGTAGGGCTTATTCGAATGCCGCCGCGGGTGAGGTACAAGAGTACGACGTCCTTGCAAGAAGAAAGAAAAGATAATAAGGAGGCTGCATCATCCGGTGCCGGGGCAGATGATAATAATGGGTCCCATGAGAATGCGATTGTAATTCAACCTAAGAAGATTTTAAAGGATGATGGTACTGAATGGAAATGGTCTTGCTTTATGGTATGTTTATACTCATGATAAATTTATTATTTGGTTTCTCTATACTATAAGATTCAAGAAAATTTGAATATACAAGCATGTCAAAATTCAACTTACATAACAGTTAATTAAATAAAAACAGTTTTTTCATTAGATTTTAAGAAATTAAAAATTAAATCAGTCCATATAAGTCTTCTTACGATAAGACGGTGGTCTTAATAAAGAATTTGTCAAAACCAATCAGTAATAGGGGAAAAAGTCCATCATTTTTTTTAATTAAAAGTTTATCAAGCTTATATGTTAGTTAGCTTTTCTCTAATTTTTCAATTTGTGATATATCATATGTGGGTTATTTTTTCAACATTTATTTCATTTAATACTCTAGAAAAACATGATGATTTTTGATTTAAAAACTCATTATATATTTGAGTCAAAATCTTTTTTGAAAAAAAGTGAGTATTTAAATTAGAATTTAGAAAAATAAACTAATTTTGATGATATTATAATTTTAATAATTTAAATTTAATCAAAATGATGGAATGAAGCCATGGGAGGCATACAAGGCAGATGTGACAATAGATTTAAAGAAGCATCATGCTCCAACATCATTGGACAAAATGGCTTATTGGATTTTTAAAGCTCTTCGTTGGCCTACTGATATTTTCTTCCAAGTATTTGTTTCTATCATAATTTCTTTTGCTTTCTCTAAAATAATGTAAGTATGAATTATTTGTCTTTATAAATTATATTTTATAGATTATAACCGTATAATTTGATATATTATTGACAAAATTTATTTTAGTTAAAATTAAATTGAATTTAAAGGTGAAAAAAATGTCAATTTGAACAGATGTCAATTTGAACAAGTGGTCGATCAAGACATTGAACATTAAGGGAGTGTTTGGCAGGATGGTGTGAGGGAAGATAATAAGAATTTAGCTAGAAAATTTTATTGATCAAAGTCCTTATGGAAAATAATCTTAAAAATATGTATATAAGGTCATCATGGTCGGTTTTTGAGGCATTTGGACTAGGGCCCCAGAAATAAGGGTTCTCATATATTAAATGGTACTATACAAATCCGGTTCCGTGCAACACTTTTTAAATAAATTGTCAAATAATATAATGTTACAATGCATTTTATGTTTCTTTTTGTTTTGGTAATGTATTAGGTCAAGGCTGATAGGTTGACAACTTGGGTATTGGAACACTTGGCAGTCACAAATCATGTGATAATTATTTTTCTAATTGTAAGATTTTAAAAAATAAGGTTGGGTTATCTAAATGGGTCGACAATTCTCCTAATCCTTTGTCTTGTGTTTAAAAGAGTACTTGCTCCGTCTTTTATCTTTTCATTTGGAATTTCGGCAGAAATCAAAAATAAATACTTTCTTCATTCTTTTTAACTTGTACCATGCACATATTTACACAATTTAATACGTTTATCGGATTATTTATATTTAGAATTATACATAATTAAAAATTATAATTATTTGATATTATGAAAATATACAACGAGACGAATAAAATAATATCAGATACATTTTAGAAATGATTAAAATAATATATATAAAAAATAAAGATTCATAGATTAAACGGTAAAGTGGAATATCAATAATTAAGTTTTATTAGGCATATATATAAATTCATTACATAAAATAAAAGTAATTACATCGGAAGTTAATATGTAAGTTAATTTCTATAGAATAGAGTTAAGTGGAACAAAATGATCTTGATTTCTAATAATTATTAAAGTAAAATGATTTCAAATGAGAAAAAAATTGTGAACTTTTAAATAGAAAATATGAAAACGAAGAATATAAAAGAATGGAGGGAGCAATAGCTTGAAAAGTTAGATAGCACCAATAAAATAAATATATGCTACTCCTTTATATTCAGGACTTGTTACACTACAAAAAAAACAGTAAATTTTCGACTGTTTCAGTCTAGTCGGTTCAGAATGGTCGGAAATCCTTGTTATATTGGTCGAAATTCCAACTAAATATCAGGTGGTAGGAAGTTAGTCAGAACTATGACTAAACATGTTGGTTGGAATCTTGTCGGAAATTTCCGTCTAATCATCTACTAAACGTCAATCGCTATATTCCGACAAGAGAGTGGTCGGAAAATGGTCGGAGATTAAGAAATCAAAATTCTCTTTATTTTTTACAAAATTAGATATTAAAATATTAATTTATATTTCTGACTAATATATAGTAGGAATGTTGTCGGAAAAGTCAAACCTAAAAATTGACTTGATCTTTCCAGAAAAAGACGGCTGTGAATTCCGACTAAATTGCTACTAAATATTAGTCAGAATATTATATTATTAAAATAATTAATCAAGTCAAATGTGGTCAATGATATTGATCACATTTGACCAGAATTATTATTTTATCAATAAAATAATTTATCGATCAAACAAAACAATAAAACGATAAAAATAAGCTTGAATACGGACGAAATTAAATTTATATACAAATTAAAAAAAAAACATAAAAGTATCTGCCAAATAAATTATACAATTCGAAATAAAGTATCCGAACATAATTCAACATTAATAAACTTAAAAACAATGGTCTAGCTGGATGGTGGAGGCAGAGGAGGTTGTTGGAAAGCTGAGCTCTGCTAGAACAGTGCGCACAAAGGATAGCAAATGGTTCACCTCTTCCCTTATTTTGCGTTTGCTCCTCCACAAGGGCCATATGCTCCTCCCTGGAAATAGAATTGTTGAGGCGATCATCTATTTGAATCAAGCCTCTCATTAACCATTTGGGGAGGAGGAGGAGCAGCTTGGTGTTGGGATTGCGGCATCATAAATTCAGCATAATAATGTTGTGTCGCGTCACCAACACCATAGACGGCCTTAGAGGGCTTCTTCTTCCTTGGCGCTTGTGATTCGATGTTTTAACGGCCTGAAAATAGGCGTCGTTCAAACGCTCGACAGGCGCATCTACGGAAAGAGGTGCAATGAGGCGCTTGTATTCATCCTAAACATTTAAACAATGAATTTGTAAAAATTTCGACAGAGTTTCCTCTGTAAATTAACAAAAAAAAAAAAAAAAAACTTGAGTAACCCCTGAAATATAAACCAATATAGGTATACTATGTATTTAATTCGAAAACAACTAAAAATCCAGCATTTCCTCATTATCCAATATCAGCTATTCTAAAGAATGTTCTAAAACAGCTAACCTATCAAAAGCTAATCTAATTTTAATGTGACATAGAGACCCACCAAAAGAGGTGCAAATTGAGAGGGACATAGAGAGTATCAATTAAGAATTCCAATAATAAAATTAGTTTAATGTGAAGAACTTGCGTTAGTTTGCCTATGCTGTTAAAATGTCCATTTTGAGGCTTAAAATCTCTATTGTTTTGACTCTAAATTTTAACTATTATGATTAAAATGACTACTCCAAAACTTAATTATCAACTCTAAAAGTTTAAAGTTATTAGCTTCATGCCTTCATGACTTAAAATATCTATTCTAAGGTCTAAATGTTCATTCCAAATTAACTTTAAAATGACAAATAAGAAATATTTTTATCAAAAAATTAAATTATTTTAAGAAAAAAATAATATTTATTAGGCCCTCATATATTGGGTCTGTGAGTGATTGTACATTTGTACTTATACAATCGTCTTAAAGGAGATTCACTGAATTTGGTATTGTTTTAAGCCAATCAACAAGTTGGATGATTTTGTTCATGGGCTTTATTGTAGGACATTCATTATGAAGTCGCCAGCTAAAGGAAGCTCCAGCTTCAGTTGGTTATCATTAAAAAGTGAGAATCTCGCAAAAATCTTATCAACGCAGCTAAAAATAAACCATTGAGATTCATAATTAGTATTTCCTTTGTTTTATAATAGTTGCTACTGAATATGATATATTATGTGGAAAAATATTACTATCAATAACAAATATTATAGAATGGAGAAAGTGTATATTCACCTGAGTATTACTATATATACTTCTTGCTAGTCTACAACAAAAATTATCACTTATGTCATTTTACATGTAAAATACTTTGTATGGCAAGAGAATTTGTTTGTATGTCTTCAATTTGCGAAGTCATGGAATGTAACAAACTATAAATTATGTTTGAGACATGATTTTCTTACCAATGGTTCAATTGATTTAAACAAAAAAGTTATTTGTTGGACGTGTTTGTATTATAAAAAGTTGATAATTATAGTATGTAAAATAGGTGTTTAACTACTTATAATATGTAAAGTAGGTATTTAATATTTTATAAAGTATGTTTTTATGGTATGTCAAGTATGTAGATGTTTATCTTTTTTCGTAAATACTTATTTCATATATCATACATGCTTATTTCATATATCATAAAGTTTGTTTTTATGGTATTTATAGTAGGTGTCAATTACGTGTAAAGTAAATATTTATAGTATGTAAAATAGATATTTATGATATGCAAATAAAGTATTTATGGTATATTAAGTAGATGTTTATCTTTTTTCGTGTTTTTTTTTCCTTTTTTTTTTGTTTTGGGCTGGCTCAGAGAGCTGGTCTTTTACCGTCACTTTTAACAAATTAGATATAAATTTTTATTTTAAGTCTAGTAGGCCCTTTTTTCCCAAAACCAAAGGTTCTAATTCTATGCCTCTTCCCCAACCTTATTCTTTTTCAAGAGAAGATTCTCTATTTACTTGCAAGTTGCAACATCAATAAGGATCCACTTTTAGTTCCTTACAGTCATTAGATGTTCATGCTAAGAGGCTTGGATTAGTGGTGCTTAGCTTTTTAGACTGATGACGATTTCCTATGTTTGTCTTTTATTTTTATGCGAGATAGTTTAGAAAATTCATACATACAAACTAAAGAAGGTGTTAATTTTTTTTTTGTAAGTGGAACTTTTGTTAATAACCCAACATTCTCTAACTAATGCATTTAATTATGTCCCAAGAAAGGCTAAAAAGTATTATGATAACTGCGAACAATATGCTCTACAAAAACAGTTTAAATAGCTGTTCGCAGTTAGTAACTCCGAACAGCCCCAAACCTCAAGTTTGAAAATTTTACGCTTATTTTTGGAATAAAGTTGAAACTTATACTATTTTATTCTTTTTTTTTTTTGATAAATTGCCTTATGCATTTCAAATTTTCTCATTCTACATTCTACAAGTTATTTTCCAAATTGGAGTTTCAGTTCATCCGAATCCCCAACTTGCTTCTTCCTCTACTATACTTCTGCTAATTGGTACGTCTCCTCATCAATTTTTCATCCCTTTCATCAACAATTGTTATGGAATTCAAGTTATGTTCAATCCGAGTTGAGTATTTTCTGGACTTATGTCTGGCTAATCAAAACTACGTTGATTTTTGTTGGTTTCAGTTAATACTATGCAGCTGTGATTAATCTTTTTTGTGATTTTGTCATTTATCTTTATCTGTCTTACGGATTTCATTTGCGAACTTCAAGAATGATTTTCTTTTGAGTGCAAAAAAAGATAGGGGGCTAATTGTTTGGAATTTGGATGAAGTATTTGATAATAGGATTTTCCTTTTTGTTAATTTAATTTAGAATGATGTATTTTTTACATTGAGCATCAAACTAAGCTGCTAAACAAAAATTTAGATCAAAATGGGGTAAGTGAGAGGAAAACAAATGGATGTTGGGCAGTTTGGTTGATTCTCCCCTAAAATCCAAAATTTGGGTGGTTCATGGATAAATAAGGTTGAGTTGTGAGCAAGAGTGTTGTGAGGTGTGTAAATTTATCTTATGAGAGCTCCACAAACAATGAGTATGGGTGGGTGTGTCTTTGTAATCTGAGTGTGTTGTGTGGACAATGGAAGCAATCCCCAAAACAATTAAAGAAACAAAGTATAATTCAAGAACAACAAAGAAAACACACCAAGAATTAACCTGGTTCACTATCAATACGATAACTATGTCCACAGACACCAAAAGCTTTAATTTCACTATTTAATTTCACTATTGAACAATGAAGATTACAAAGATGAATCTTAAAAAACTGTCTAATGGCGGCTCTCTTTTTCTCTCTTTAGGGGTATATATAGTAAGCCTCTCTTGAATAGAAATTAGATAACATTAAAACGAATAACCACTCAGGAAAAACAAGAAAACGGTCTAGCGCACATTAAGTCGACACGGCGTTCCCCTAGACCAAGAAACACCGACACGATGTTCTCTTTTGAAAACTGCACTCCAAGATCAGAACATAAAGCCGAGTAAGCTTTTTCCCAAGGCCACAAAAACGCCGACTCAGCGTTTGCTTCTGAAACAAACTATCAGTTCAATACCAAACAACCACTCACCTATTCCCTAGACTCCACCAACGCGGACTCGGCCTTGGCCACAAGAACACACCCTAAATCTTTTATTCATCTTCATGCCTTAGACTCAGTTTGAGCCATAGGGTAAAAACAAGTCTGCATCGCATCGCATAGACCGCGTTGTAAAGGTTTTCAAAATAAATGAACCAATATTTTCCGCATTGTAAAGGTGTAAAAAAAATGCATTTTGGGCCTTATTAACGGTATCTTATGGTTTTGACCTTGTTTTCAGAGTAAAAAAATGTAAAGGTGTAAAATCAGCTATAGTTTATTAGTCGTTTGCCAAATACCCCTTTTGTTTTCGGAGTTGAGGGATTTTGTTAAAATACTCATTATTTTTGACATTGTTTGACATTCGCACATTACATCTTATCTTGTGTTATTTTTGGTAGTTATGATTTTATTTGGAAATTTAGAATCGACTCAAATTTAGTATTTGGCAAATCTAAAAAAATTAAATTTTAATTAAAGTTAAGAATTTGAATAAGAATTTGAGAATGATTTTCAAATTCTTCAGCAATGGATTCATAATTGAAATCTATGATTTGAAAGAATTACTTGTTCTCAAACACAACTGGTGGAGATTTACATTTAACTCATATTTTAATTTACTTTCGTATGTGTTCCCCTTTGATGCAGGGTTACTCCACCCAGCAGCAAAAGATTCTTCACTTGATCAAGAACAGCCTGATAGACATAGTCCCTCTATTTCAGCTATGGCACCCGTTCAGCCGTCTCTTCCACATACTGTTTCGCCTGCTGAGTTCCCAGGTTCAGTTCCTTTAGCTTCAGCTATTCCACCCGTAAACCAACCACCTATCCCACACGCATTGCCACAACCATCTCCAAATGTGGGCGGAGAATTACCTTCTTTTCCTGTATTCCCTGCTGGTCTAATACCCGGAATGGTAAGAAAAAAGCAGATTGGAGGCGGTGTACCCTACGCTTCAATAAATCCCCTAGACATTCCAATTCTCATTCGACCATCTGATGTACCAGAATCTGTTATTTTGGAAAGAGTGTCTAAATTTTTTAAGGCAATAGGCGAGGTCAACCCTTCAGAAGGTCCTATGAGTGGATCTGATCAGCGAGATTCTCCTGTCCGAAAGGGAGGAGCTTGTATCTCTCCACCGTCAACCTTGCAAACAGGTGCGGAGAAAGAAACCGAAGCTGGATCGTTGGGCTCTGGAAGGCTAGGCCTTGGAGCTCCCACAATTCCAAGCGAAGCAAACCAATATGATGACGTTTATTCAAGTTATCGTAAACAGATAAGCGCCAACTACCATATGTCATTGGCTGTTAAGGCAGGGTCAAAATAAGCCATAGTAGAGAATTATTGTGCTAAGTGATCAAGTGTAGTAGAGTAGATAACAGAGTGATATTTTGAGTTAGATGTCAAAGTAATCTAATTGTGGATGCAAGCCACTGGATGGTTCATTCAGTCATTCTTCAGTTTTACAATTTTGATATATGAAATTGCATTTCCGTGATAGGATTTTGGCTTCCCTTGATGATTTTCATTGTTAATTGCATTACATCACATGGACTCTTTTTTCCCAAAAAATAATGCCTCTAATTTCTCAAAACTCCGCTATAATGACACTAAATTTTAAGTCTCCAAATACTGTGTACATACGACTGGTATTTATGTCGTACTTAGCATCGACATTGTCGGTAGTTTTTAGTTGATTAATCGATGTTATCGATTTTATTTGAGAGCTGAGACAAATTAAATTTTTTCTTCGTTCTGAAATACTTGCTACATTATGATTATTGACACTATTTATCATTTAAACTTATTATATATATAAATGATCAAAATAACACATTGAATTGCGTAAAAAGTCAAACTAGCAAGTATGATGAAACGGGGGAAGTATAAATCTTAATTTTTATTCATCGTTTTGTGTATAAATTTTTTGTTTACAAGTTTAAACATATAAGTAACATACAATTATACTTCTACATAATAAAATGTTTGTCCCTTTGAATTTTATTGTTGAAAATGACATATTATAAAGTGAAATATTATTTTCAATAGCAAACTCAAAATACAAGATGAGTATATAATATTTATAGATACCATAATTATGTTTTATACTATCAAAACATTAACTAAAAAATACTTCATATTTTAAACCTCCATTCAAACTAATAGCAATAATTTTTAAGAGAAAATAATAAAAAAATTCACATTTATAAATGTCCATTGTTTGTAATTTGTACGGTTTATAAACTTCTACAAGTAGTAAGTATAGCACCCCTAAGGCCCTATTACAAAAACCTGGAACCTTTAACCTTTCCTCTCCCCTCCCCCCCCCCCCACCCGTCCTTTTCCCTCAAACACAAACCTACAAAAAATGGCGGGAAATTTTGGCGCCATAAATTCCAAAATAATTCCCAAAAACCCGACCCTATTTAAACCACTTTACCACCCTTCGTTATTGTTCAATTTTACTTCCAAACCCTTGTTCCAATCTTCTTACCATCGAGGTTACTTCTCCATAACAATGGCGGAAAACAACCCTAAAACTCAAAGCCCAGAAATCAAAGAACCTACAACTAAACTCCAAAAGATTGAGACCCATGAAAATCAAAATGGTAACAATCAATCCTTTAATACTGTCTCCTTCTTCAAGGTCAAAAAACACTCTGAAAAGGCTGTTATTCCTTCTCGAGGCTCCCTTCTTTCTGCCGGCTACGATCTCTCCAGGTTTTTTCAATTTCTTTCGTTTTCCCCCTTTAAATTCGTATTATATTTCTATTGTTTTGAAGCTAATTTTGTGGGTAACCGTAACCCCGCAGTGCGGTAGATACGAAGGTACCAGCAAGAGGAAAAGCATTGGTTGCTACTGATTTGAGTATCGCTGTTCCTCCAGGAACCTATGCTAGAGTTGGTACGTACTCCTGATTATTGTTTGTTAATGTTGCTCTTTGGAACATTTTGTCGAACACTTAGTGTGCTCTGTTGGTTATTTTTACTTTTTAAGTATTTGGTCGATTCAATAGTAAAGAAGATGCCCAACTGATCTGAATTTACATACTTTGATCAGAAAAGATGAAATATCTCTTAAATTCTTCATTTTTCCTGAGATTTTGATAGTTAAAAACGAACCTAAATTTGTTTTCAATAATAAGTAATAAGCATTAAAAAGAACTAAATATTAAGGTTGCGTATATAAGTAAAATGGTTGTAGTTCAGAGTTATGATTTCAACATAGTAACTAATAAAATAATTTCTACATAATGCATCAATATGGTGAATAGGATGATTGCATCACTTGCCCTAAAATGTTGATAATTTGATAATTAAGAGTTGTGAAAATAAAGAGGGAAAAGAAAGGGGAACTCATTTAATAATGTGAAACTTGCAGCACCCAGATCAGGACTAGCATGGAAACAATCCATAGATGTGGGAGCAGGAGTGATTGATGCAGATTACAGAGGACCTGTTGGTGTGATTTTATTCAATCATTCTGATGTTGATTTCGAGGTGAAGACCGGAGATCGCATTGCTCAGCTGATAATCGAAAAGATCATAACTCCTGATGTTGTGGAGGTCGATGATTTGGACTCTACTGACAGGGGAGCAAGTGGGTTTGGTTCTACTGGTGTTTAAATTATGTACGGCTTGAATTAAGGTTTTAACATTGTTGTTAGACTCTCTAAAATAGATATTACTGAAAAAATAGTAAGATTTTCAAGCTTATGGCATATATAATAGTACTAGTTTAGTGAACATGTTTTTGGTATCTAGTCTAGTAATCAGTTTCCCACAATATGATACTGAGCATCCCTAGTTTCTTCCATTTTCACAAAGATCTTGGTGTAGAATATAAAATTGTCAAAGGGGGAAAATTAAAGGGACTAATATTTCACTAATACACCCCTCAGATGAAGGGGGTGACAAACAAACATTGAAACTGAAATTAGTGTAAAAGGTAGTTCAAAACCTTGTTAAAAATATCAACATGGTGAAAAAGGAATATGGAAAACTTGTATATGATCCAAGAGTTGGGATGATCATAGGTCGCATCTGGTCGGACTTGGATTCATATTCATTAATAGTACTTCTATTAATCAATGCCAACACTCAAAGGATGACAAATGGGTCTTGTTTGAGACCGTACGAAGGATGACAAAAGAGCCACACATGTTAGGTTTAGTCGGTTAAAAAAAAAAAACTAAATATTGATGCATGTTTGATCTAAATTTCCTTTATAAGAAAATACCACTAACTCTAATGACATTGGCATTATAAGGACGAGTACCAAATCCCATTTGTCTTGGGAGATTCCTTCCAATTTCAGTATTGTAGATTGTGAAATAGGCACTTTTAGAGTTAAATTTAGCAATCTTGATTAGGGAAAGCAGTAGCTCAATCAACAATTTTGGTGGGTTTATATCGTTGTGAAGCAATTAGTACATCCAAGAGCAAACATCTAACTTTTCCTCATCTTTAATGCCATTCTTCCCACTTTGGCTTAGCTTCAAACAAAACTCGACACACTTGAGTGTACATTACTAGACAAGACTACATTCTCCATCAAAACTGGATTGTCAAGTGATAATGTATATGAAGAAAATTTCAAGTGCATTGGCAAAATTCCGTAAGGATCAACTAAGTGAATATTGCATATTACACAAGTTAAATACCGTATAAGTATAATATAGATTTAGTGCACAATAAAATATTGTGTGTCACTCTTTAATTGTTTTTAACCAGCTTACTTTTCTCACTTCTTAGTCTACTAACTTGCACTTTTTGACTCATACACTCTCACTCTAAGATTGGTGCACAGTAGTTTTTTAAATTTTCACATGTAATCAATTTCGATAATAGTCAATAAAGGTATCACCTCATTATTTAAATATATTATATGATTTTTATATTTTTATTTAAAGCAAAAAAGTTGAATTGATTGTCTAACTCACCCAACTTGGGAGTTGAACCACCTCGTGTGAGGGTATATTTAAGTATTTAATATATCTCGGAGTCTTAACTATCAACTTACACTTTCATTTAACATTGACCATGACTGAAACTCTACTGTCTAAATTCAAAGATTGGTGATCATCACATGTTCGTTCGTTGAACTTTGAATTCCATCTTTATGTAAAGTCTAAAGCTGGTGATAATATTTAATGAAGAGAGAAGAACAAATAAATTGCAAAAAGGTAGGATGGCTAGTTGGACGAAGTTGTAGAATATAACAAGTTGTTACTACGAATACCAGGCTGCAGGGATGACTGACTAAGAGGTCAGATATGGACCGAGTCTAGATAGATTCGAATTCAGATTTATTTTTAGGTAGGATTTAAATTTAGATTCAAATCCAATATACGGGTCCAAATAATTATGATCTAGGTTCGTATCCACGAATCCCACATATCTAGAGGTGTTCATTCGTATAATCGGATCGGTTTCAGACGGGTGTCATTCAATTCGGTTGTATTTCGGATCGGTTATATTTCGGATGCGTGCTGCGACGGTTCATACTCGGGTCGGGTCGGGACGGTTAGTCACAGTTCGGTTGAAGATCGGTTAATCGAGCTATCGGGTTAGCATCAGTTCAGTGTCGGTTGAAGTTCGTGTCGAGTTTCAATCGGTCTCGGGTTGTCATCGGTTAATAATTGGTTCGGTCTTACCGGGTGCAGATCGGGTTCGAGTATTTTTCAAATAGAATTCGGCTACGAATTGCGAATTACTAATTACTATTGATCGAGTCAGTATCAGATTAAGTTGTTAGTTATTTTTTAATTGATGATAAGGTTCCTTTACTTAAAGCAAAATAGTGAAAATGCAAATCAATTAGTGATCATTATTACATTGTTACTTTTACTTGTTTAACCGGAAATTAAAATTATAAATTTCTATCAATTTTCATATAATTCGATTAAAAGTAGTTAAATTAACATTGACCATTGATTATTAAGTCTAAATATATGAAACCATGTTTTTATAAAATTTATTTTATTAAAATATTTATGACTTTATTAGAATAAGTAATAAGACGATTGAATATGAGTCAATCATACTTCTATGAAAAAATTGGTTCAGGTTTACAGCAGTTCGATCTAAACTTCGTTCGGGTTAAGTCGGTTTTAGCCGGATCGAGTTCGGTTTTGAGCATGATTCGGGTCGAATATGACTCGGGTTGGTCACTATTAAGTTCGGGTAATCTCGGTTAACAGTTACGTGTCAGTTAGAAAAATCGGTTACAGCTCGGTTTCAGTTTTCCCATTTTCGGTTGTCAACCGGTTTGAGTATAGCTTCGAGTCAGGTAATATCGGTTTGATAAACCTAAAAAAGGAACACATTTTCTAGTCGGTTTACTTTCGGTTTCGGATCGAATTTCTGGGTCGGGTTACTTTTGAACAACTCTATCCACTATCAAATTTAAATCAAAATGCTTCAAACTTATTTCTTACATTTGATAGATTTTAGCTTCGTATTTGCAATAGCGGTTGAGCTATAGACTTTAATAACAATAATAATGTATAAAACTATTAAATAAAATCTAAAATATTTTTATTAATATTATACACACTACAAAAGTCCTTGAAAATATCCGACTAGTTTCAAAAGTGGATTAGTAGAGTTGTGGTTAGTTTGGGTATGTAGGGTTAGGGTTGGGGAAATAGTAAATGTAAAATATTGCAATCTCTTAATAGCAGAGTGCTACACTTTTCATAATAATATTCATATTTTTAAATTTTCAATCCTAACATAAACTTAGCTATTTAAAGCGGTAAATCCAATAAAATTTCGTGTAAAATTCCAATATATTGGTTTCCGTGTGAAATTGGAAAAAGTTAGAGGTGTATCATAACAAATTAGGGTATAGAGATATTTGGTAAATGATTTTCTTTGATGATTTTTGGTTTTTAGTATGTTAAAAAGATAAAAAATATGCTTAATAAATAATTTTTCAAACTGTTGAAAAGTTGATTTTAAATTTTTTTGGCTTTTTCAGTGACTTATTGGCTTTTGGCTCACTTTTTTCTAATAAATAGTCAAAAGCTAATACATAATTTTATCAAGCATTTTTTTAAACACTTGGACTTATCCAACTAATTTAAAAGTTAATAAAAACAGTCAACACTTTTAACTAGTTAAACTAGCCAACAAAAAAAATCAATCACCAACAACCAATTGACATTTGCTAAACACCCATGTATTAACATGTATAATACTATTTATATTTTTATTTTTCATCTGTTTCATAATATATGCTACATTACTATGTATGTCATAAGAAAACTTACAAATTACTCGATTTAGCCTGTTGTATCCCTACTATACAGAAGTATCTCATTTACTCTTAGATTTTTATCATTACTTAGAGACAATATCGGATTTTGTTACTATCAATTTATCATTTCTTTTAATACTTGTATTAATTAAAATTGTGCGACTCTTATGGAACGAATATATTACATAATACATTAAATAGAAAAAGACACACCTAGAAAAGTGTCCAAATGTGTAACGGCATGGTGTGTATGGTGACATCCCACTCAACAAACAGCTCACTATTATTGAATGCAACAAAAAGACCGCCTTTATGCCTTTAATGTGATTTGTGAACGAACCAACATCAACATGCATGACTGGTCCATCTTATTGGAGTACTTTATACTAATTAAGCAACCATATATATATAACACAAATTCTTATTTGAGACCGTCTTTATAAAAGACGGATTTCAAATAGACCGATCCATTATGACTTAGAAAAACAACTACCAAAAAAACGCGTTTTGTGTAATCCTATTTGAAGTTGGTATTACAACCTGTTAAAGTTGGTATTATAACTTATTAAAGTTGGTATCTCCAAATAGGTTATAATACCAACTTTAATAGGTTATAACACCAACTCCAAATACCAACTTTAATAGGTTATAACACCAACTCCAAATAGGACCAAACGCGTGCGTCAGTTTTTAGGTTTTTTTTCTTTTTTATGTAAATGTTGGGTCTGGGCCAGGAGATTCGTCTCTTACAAAGATAGTCTCTCAAGAGAGGCGTTAAATATATAAAGCTTTCTAACAAAAATAGAATATGAAGTATATGCGCTGGGATAAGAGATGGATAGGAGATGGATAATATTTTATAGATTTCACACTGGGTCAGGGGTAGATCCAGGAAAATTTTATTGGTATGATTTTTTATATATTACAATAGTAATAAATAAAATTTTTCGATGAACCTTTTGACCGTAAAAAATTCATTTTCAGTTTCACATTAAAAAGGTGAGGTATCAAGTACCTCATGTGTCCCTCTCAAAATACACCAATTGTATTTTAGGTGAAATTTAATGGAAAGGAGAATTTAATTGGGGAACACGATAAAAAAACAAATAGAGGATAGAAACGAGTGCTTAGGATTGAGATTAGAATGAGAGTAAGATCATTGCAAAAGAAAAGTGAAAAATCAATAAAATAAATTAAAATAAATAATTATACAAATTGATACGAACGAAAATTATCTGGCTTATTTTCAAAAAAAAATAAAAATAAATGGATGGTTGTAACTTGTAAGGTGGCATAAGAAGAAAAAAGCAGAATATGCCCAAGTTAGGAAGGTGATTACAGAAATAAATAAGAACATTCTAAGCCTAGTTGACAGGATCACAGGATAGAACTTATCCAGATATTGTGGGGTTTGTTTGCTCCACAAAAGATGCTTTTTGCATTAATTCTCTTGGCTGAGCTTATTTTCAAAAGGCCATTTTGTAATTACCAAAAGGCAATTTTGGACTCTTCTTCAATGTTTGGCATAACTTTATGATGTCCCAAGTACTATCTCTGTTTTAAACTTTAATAATTCTGTTTCATTTGATTTTTTTACATTATTATAGTTTACTTTTAATTTTTATTTTATTTTTAATTTATAAGTTAAAATATATTTTAGTTGTATCTTGTTTGATTCGTCTCGACGCAAAAATTATTAATATCAATTTTTTATAATTTTTAGTTATGTACCGTTACAAATATTAAGACTTTAATATATATCTTGGAAAACTTGCATAAATAAAATAAAACAAAGTCATTAAAATAGAAGCAGTATTATTTTAATTAACATCACTTTCTATTATAGTATATAAACCTGATGTTATTTTTTATTTAATAGTGGTCTTTCTCATCTTATATTACCCCTATTTATAATCTTATTCTTTCTATTAATTTTAACCATTTATTTTTTAATTTACTTATTTTTCCGTCTTAATTTTTAAGTTAATTTTAATTTTTACTAATTTTCATTTAAAAAGCATATGGTGCAGAAGGCCGAAAATATATAAATAGGAAGTTATCTTTAGAAGGCTCCAACCAAACTATTAAATTATTAATATCCTTGGGACCCTTTAAATAATAAGCAAATGTGAGAGTACTTTTTAGGGGATCATTTTAGAGCATACCATTTTGAAACTTTAGAATATGGGATGAAAAGGAATCCATAAAAGTTTAGGCCATGAAACATTTGATCTACAACTCAATGACATACTTGATGATGCATGTGTTATAAGTATCGGAATAACTCACATATTCAAGTTTTAGTCAAAAAAAAAAAAAAAAAAACTCACATATTCAAGTTTTAGTCAAAAAAAAAAAAAAAATAACTCACATATTCACGTTTTAGTCAAAAAAAAAAAAAATAACTCACATATTCAAGTTTAATAAAAAAAAAAAAATAACTCACATATTAAGAAAATGAATATTGAAGCAAAAATTATCCTTGTTGTTTCCAAATAATGACAAAAGTGTAAGAGTTGATTAGGTAAGGATAAGGTATATAGTAAGAATAAAAGGTAAGGATAAATATACAAATTCATAAATTACTTTATGATATATATATATATATATATATATATATATATATATATATATATATATATATATATATATATATATATATATATATATATATATATATATATATATATATATATATATATATATATATATATATATATATATATATATATATATATATATATATATATATATATATATATATATATATATATATATATATATATATATATATATATATATATATATATATATATATATATACTTTCTTCGTTTCATAATACTTGCAACATTTGACTTTTTATTTATCTCATTGCATTAATTTGACTCTATATCGTTATTTATGTGTAATACAAAATATAAAAAGTGGATATAAATAATCTTTACATTGATATGAATATACAAAATCCACTTGACTATATTTTAACTTATAAATTAAAAACTAAAAACAAATTAATAGGATACATAAATAGTGTAAAAATCATAATGTTACATCTATTTTGAAACGGTAAAAGTACTATATAATAATATAGATAATATTGTACTTCCTCGGTTTTTTTACTTGCACGGTTGCACCCAAACACTTTTTAATGCAGTCCAATGCGTTTGTCGGGTTACTTATATCTAGAATTATACAACTAAAAATTATAAAAATTTGATATTATGAAAGTATTCAACGAGACAAATAAAACAAAATTTCATATAACTATATTTTTTTCTCGTTTAATAGCTGCAATATATAACATATTATCAAAAGATAAATAGTCTAGTAAATGGTTTTGATGCAACTAAAAAACAGAGAAAGTATAACAAATTAGAAAGAAAAGTTTAGTAAATTATAAAAGAAAACAAGTACATAAGGAATCAATCTATAGTGTTTAAAAGAATGAAAAAAAGTAGCATAAAAAGTGCTAAGTTGGGGTTCCTAAGAAAACACAAAAAGCACGAACAATGAATATAAACTTTATTGACGACCAAAAGAGGCAGCATTTAAAAGAGCTCACTAAATCCCACATTCCCCAACCATTTTTCTACCTTTCTCTATCTTTTTATATTAATAATTTAATCTTTTGCTTACTCGTTGTGAATAATTTAATTTTTAAATTATTTTTTAATAATTTAATATTTATTTTTAGTTTGCTGTTAATCATTAAATTTTTATTTTAGTTTGTTAATAGCATACCCTATTATTAATAATAGGGTATGTCGTGAGCAAATTTATCACAAAAGGTTGAATTATTAGAAAATAATTCAAAAATGAAATTATTCATAGCAAATAAGTAAAAAGTTAAATTATTCATGTTAATTTTTTTTTAAAATTTAACTTTTCCTTTTTCTCCAACAAATCCCACTGTCCACTATAAATTTGTTATTTGTATTTTTGAATTTTAATAAAATTATCACTCTCTCTATATCATTGCATAATTATTAACAAAGATTGTGAAGACAATTAAATTAGGTGGGATAGAAATTTTTTAAGAAAATACATGAGAAGATGTTTGGATAGAATTAAGAGAATTAAAATTTGTGTTAGTAGCAGTAAATAATATCTTCCACTTGTCTTGACACTATAAAAAAAATGTTCAATTGATACTTCATTAAAATGTCACCAATCTTAGAATATTATCCTAATATTTCAATCTACTTTATGACACTTCCTATAAGTGTTACCAAATATTTTATTGACTTTTAATAAATACATGATATTAATAACTTAAATATTACAGTGCGACTGAACCTAAGAACAGTCGCACTTTTTGTGCGACTCCTCCTAGATTCAGTCACACTTTTTGTGCGACTCCACCTAGGTTCAGTCGCACTTTTTGTGCGACTCGTAATTTTTTTTTTTTGAATTTTGAAATTTCTTTTGTTTATTTAATTTATTTTTTAACTTATTATTATTTAATAAATGTTGTAATAAATTATTTTATTTTAATATATTATCATATTATGATAATATTATTATAATAATTATTTTTGAATTTAAATAATTTATTTAAATGTTTAATTATTTTTTAATATAATAATAATATATTAATTAAAATTTAGTTGTTAATTATTTTTTAATATAATAATTGTTAATAGAATTTTATTTTAGTTGTTAATTAAATTTTAGTTCTTTAATTATTTATTAATATAATAATTGTTTATTTGTTTATATGTGTGAATTATTTTAGTTGTGAATAATTTATATGATTGTAAGTGTTTATTAAATTTACTTAAATGTTTATTAAATTAATATTGTAAGTGTAATTAAAATGAATATAACTTAATGTATTTTTTTATGTTTTAAAATTTTTTTAATAGTTTATTAAAATATGAAAATTGTAGTAAATGGCTGAAAATCAGGGAAAAGAAAAACGACTTTTTTAGAGGGTTATTGAGTAGGAATAGTTCTAGGTGGAGTTTAATGAGAGGGGAGCCCCATGAGAGGGGGGTTACGGGTTCTTCAAGGGGAGCCAGGCAGGAACAGGTGGCCAAACATAGTCAGACCCAACGTTCGAGTTCCCTAGACCATGTGCGTAGTCGCTTTGAGCGCCAGACTAGCCTGCGTAGTAATACAGTCGGCTCGGGTGATGATAATATTGATTACGACGAGTCTATCAGTCGGGAGAGTATGTCGGTCAGGATGAGACTGTCGGGCATCCTGTTGATAGGACGCTCGTCAGAGGGCATGCTGGTCAATTTAAGATTAGAGGGCATGGCACAGCTGGCACTTCTGATCACGCAGGAGTCAGCCAGGTTAAGGATGCGGCTCCACGAGGGAGGAGGCGCTCATAGTCCGCGGATATGGATTGGTTGATCATATCACCCCAGCCCGGGAGCTCTGTTGACACCAGTTTAATACCCAGCTACGGTGGGGATGTAATGAAGGTTATATTTGAGGGATCGAAGCGCATGTCTTCGATTTTGGATTGTCGCCCTAGGAAGAGAACGGTGGAGGCGATCATCAGACTGCAGGACATGTCTGATGAGCTGTACAAGGTGTTATTTGCCACTCCTCTAGGTCGTCTGCCGTACATAATGCACCATCACATTGATAGTGCTCTTATTACAACCTTTGTGGAGAAGTGACAGCCTGATACCAACACCTTCCACATGCCATGGGGGAGATGACCATAATGTTGCACGACGTACAACGCATTTTAGGAGTTGGCATTGACGGTTCACTTCCCGCTGAACCTGCTGATGGTGATTAGAAGCTTGGCCTGGCCGGTTTGATTGGGGAGCCAATTTCGGAGCTGCGTAAGAAGGGGTACTTCACCAGCGGGAGCATTAACGTTGTTGAAATGTTGCAGCTATGCCACCGTTCTCAGTCTCTGGAGACTCAGACTACTGCGTATTACATGGCTATAGTGGGTTCCACGCTGCTGGTGGATAAGACTAGAGTCGAGATGTGGCCTCACCCTATACTTGCTTTGACTGCTAATCAGGATGCGATTGCTTGGGGTGTGACGCTGGCTAACATGTATCGCCAACTGGGTATGGTGACAAGGACTAGGTGCAAGACTATTGCTGGTTGTCTGACACTGTTGCAGACATGGATTTACGAGTACTTCCCATCCTTCCGCCCCCATCCTCGTCAAGCTGATATGCCTAAGAAGACTAGGGCGGAGATGTGGTCCCCGCATAAGCCAATTCGTGAGCTGAGCAGACTGAGAGACTGTAGGAGTATACTGGACTCCATGACAAAGACACATGTTTTGTACATGACCTCACACATCGTTATGCTAATTATTTTAATTTTATATTATGTTGTTTATGTTAATTTTCTTTGTAAGCAGGTGGAATGGACTCCGTATATGACTTCTCCTAGGGCTTTATTGAATGAGCACCCACGCACCGCCTTCCGCCTATATGGGGGTATCACCTGTTTTGATATCGTGGAGGTGTATTTGCCTGAGAGCACAGTCAGACAGCTTGGTTTTGTACAGGCTATTCCCCCCCCTCCGTTGAGACCTACCCAAGCTCTGCGACCAGTACAGGGTTCCTATTCAGTGACATTCGCTTCTCCGTCTATGCACACGGAGATGTGGAGTAGGTTCCCCTATTATGCCCGTGTTGGTGATCAAGCACTGTGTCGAGCATCTGTTCCATCAGAGGCTGTCCCCGAGTATATCGACTGGTTTAGAGTGTCTTCCCACACATTTCTCATCCCCGGTGAAGGACCTACTGCTGCGTTTGGTGCAGTAGATAACA